>NC_081355.1:45829985-45832485 GCF_030684315.1 Stegostoma tigrinum
ATTCTCTCTCCCACATACACAAACACATTCTCACTCCCACACACACCTTCTCTCCGACACAAACACTCTCTCTCTCACCCACAACCACTCTCTCTCTCTCACACACACATTCTCACACACACACACACACACACACACACACACACACACACATTCTCACACACACACACATTCTCTCACGCACATATTCTCACACACACATGCACACATTCTCAGACACACATTCTCACACACACACATTCTCTCACAGACACACATTCTCACACACACACACATTCTCACACGCACACATTGTCACACACACATTCTCTCTCCCACACAAAAACTCTCTCTCTCTCACACACACACACGCACAGACACACAAACACTCTATCTCTCACACACGCATATTCTCTTTCTCACACACACACACACACACACTCTCTCCCACACATGTACACACACACACATTCTCTCTCCCACACAAAAACTCTCTCTCTCGCACACACACATTCTCTCTCCCCCACAAACACTCTCCCTCACACACACACAAAAACTCTCTCTCTCACACACACACATTCTCTCTCCCACAGACACACTCACGTTCTCTCTCCCAAACGAACACTCTCTTTCCCTCTCTCTCACACACACACACACAAACACACAAACACTCTCTCTCACACACACACACACGCACACACACATTCTCTCTCCCACATACACAAACACATTCTCACTCCCACACACACCTTCTCTCCGACACAAACACTCTGTCTCTCACCCAAAACCACTCTCTCTCTCTCTCGCACACACACACACACACACACACACATTCTCTCACACACATTCTCTCTCCATCTCTCTCACACACACACACATTCTCTCACACACACATTCTCCCACACACACACATTCTCTCACACACATTCTCAGACACACATTCTCACACACACACATTCTCTCACACACACACATTCTCACACACACCCACTCACACTCTCTCACACACACACACACTCTCACTCACGCACACAAGCGCACGCGCGCACACACACACATTCACACACACACACACACATTCACACACAGACACACACACAGGCACACACACACTCTCACAGTCTCACACACATACACACACACACACTTTCTCTCTCTCTCTCTCACACAAACTCTCTCACACACACACGCACCCACTCACACACACACGCACACACACACATTCTTACACACACATGCACACATTCTCAGACACACATTCTCACACACACACATTCTCTCACACACACACATTCTCACGCACACACACACATTCTCACACGCACACATTGTCACACACACATTCTCTCTCCCACACAAAAACTCTCTCACACACACGCACAGACACACAAACACTCTCTGTCTCTCACACACGCATATTCTCTTTCTCACACACACACACACAAACACACTCTCTCTCCCACACATGTACACACACACACATTCTCTCTCCCACACAAAAACTCTCTCTCTCACACACACACATTCTCTCTCCCCCACAAACACTCTCCCTCACACACACACAAAAACTCTCTCTCTCACACACACACATTCTCTCTCCCACAGACACACTCACGTTCTCTCTCCCAAACGAACACTCTCTCTCTCCCTCTCTCTCACACACACACACACACACAAACACACACACTCTGTCTCTCACACACGCACATTCTCTTTCTCTCACACATGCACACACTCTCTATCTCTCTCCCACACAAACACTCTCACTCTCTCCCACACAAACACTCTCTCTCTCACACACACACACGCACACACACATTCTCTCTCCCACATACACAAACACATTCTCACTCCCACACATACCTTCTCTCCGACACAAACACTCTCTCTCTCACCCACAACCACTCTCTCTCTCTCACACACACATTCTATCACACACATTCTCTCTCTCTCTCACACACACACACATTCTCTCACACACGCATTCTCTCACACACATGCACACACACACATTCTCACACACACATTCTCCCACACACATGCACACATTCTCACACACACACATTCTCACACACACACACATTCTCACACACACACACATTCTCACACACACCCACTCACACTCTCTCACACACACACACACACTCTCACACATTCTCTCTCACACACGCACACAAGCGCACGCGCGCGCACACACACACACATTCACACACACACACACACATTCACACACAGGCACACACACACTCTCACAGTCTCACACACATACACACACACACTTTCTCTCTCTCTCTCACACACACGCTCTCACACACACACGCACCCACACACACACACGCACACACACACACATGCACGCACACATACACTCACACACACACACACACACCCACACACACACACAGTCTCTCTCTCTCACTCACACATCCACACACTCTCTTTCACACACACACATGCACAGACACGTACACTTTCTCTCACACTCATGCGCACACACAAACACACATTCTCTTTCACACAC